>NW_026880687.1:0-32176 GCF_032173495.1 Musca vetustissima | reverse complement strand
ACCCGATGAAGAGGCCAAAACCGAAGAGGAAGATACTAAGCCAGAAGATGAATTATTATGGGTAAGATTTAAATTTATGAAAGAAAGGACCTGCTTTAGAGCGCTTTGCCAGCTTGTAGAAAGAGATTAGTGCGTACTACATCCTGGATAATGGGGTCGATCGATTGATGTGAAGAAAACCGAGAAATTATTATCTGAAATTATTGGGAAGGGGATATGAACTTAAAAAGGGTTTGAAGGGAAATTTCTTTGAATTTTCAGTCCAAGTTTTAGGGTAGATTTTTTCCTTTAAATTCTTGTTCCACACTATAGTAAAAGAATTTGAGTATTATTATGGAAGGTTTCCGGAAAACGTGGAGATCCTAACGACATTGATGGCGATGGCATTCCAAACATACACGACGATGACATGGATGGTGATGGCATTGCCAATCATGAAGACAACGATATGGATGGCGATGGTATTCCCGCCGAAGAGGATACCGACATAGATGGTGATGGGACACCCAATCACCTGGATAATGATATTGATGGCGATGGCACACCCAATCACTTGGATGAGGATATTGATGGTGATGGCACACCAAATCATTTGGATGAAGATATCGATGGAGATGGTGTCTCAAATGAAAAAGACAACGATGTTGATGGCGATGGTGTAGCCAATGATGAAGATGACGATATTGATGGTGATAATACCCCGAATGATTTTGATGATGACATGGATGGTGATGGTATATCCAATGCCCATGACATGGATGTGGATGGTGATGGGGTACACAATAAACAGGATGATGATCATCATGATATGGATGGTGATGGTATCCCCGATCACCGGGATGATGATCGTGATGGTGACGGTGTGCCAAATCATCAGGATGATGATGTCGATGGGGATGGCATACCAAATAAATTGGATAGCGATATTGATGGTGATGGTATACCAAATGATCGAGATGCCGATCGTGATGGTGATGGTTTGCCAAATGAACGCGATGATAATGATGGTGAACATGACGACAAGAAATGGGTAAGAATTGCGGGTCATATTGTTGTTGATTTTTTGACTTGACACACCTACAATGATCACTTCTATGGCACACAATCACTTGTGATATATTTTTGAATGCACGTTTCGGCACTTAAACACGAGATTTGAGCAAGAAAAAAGAAATTTGAAAATGAAAATTCACTGTTAAACAATTTAAGACACTTTCTGTTCACTACTTCTCCTTCTTACAATGGTTTCTGTTTGCACAAAATTACACAGTTTCACTGAAATATTTGAAACTTGAATATGAAAACAAAAAATCGGAAACACTTCTTCATGATTACAACATTCTTCAGCTGCATATACGACTACCTTCTTTCCATAAAGAATATATTTTTATTAAATACAAACAATTGGAAGGTTTCCAGAGGCAAGGACATCGACGGTGATGGCATACCCAATGAACATGACTACGACATGGATGGCGATGGCATTGTGAACAGCGATGACAATGATGTCGATGGTGATGGTATACCCACCGATGAGGATACCGATATCGATGGTGATGGCAAACCGAATGCCGAAGATGATGATATCGATGGTGATGGCATATCAAATGAACGTGACCGTGATGTAGATGGCGATGGTATGCCAAATGATCAAGAACCACATTCCTTGGATATCGATAAAGATGGCATACCCAATGATGAGGATAGTGATATCGATGGTGATTCGATACACAATGAATTGGATGAGGATATGGATGGTGATGGTGTACTCAATTTACGTGATCGTGATATTGATGGCGATGGAGTGCCCAATGTCCACGATGATGATCACAGAGATATGGATAAAGATGGTGTTATCGATGAACATGATGCCGATATCGATGGTGATGGTATACCCAATGATAAAGATCATGATATCGATGGTGATGGTATACCAAATCAACAGGACACAGATCGAGATGGAGATGGTATACCAAATGTTAAGGATTCGCGAGATTATGAAGCTGATGATAAAAAATTGGAAAGGAAAATGAAACGGGTAAGAAGGCAAGACACGAAAAACAAAGAAAAATAATTTCACACAGATCCAATCATCAATTGCCCCATGACACTTCTGATTCGGGACTCTGAAAAAAAATTAAGAATTAACTTTTGATTTTTGGGAAGATTTCTAGAGTTCGTGCAAATGACATCGACGGCGATGGTATACCCAATCACAAAGACCTATATATGGATGGTGATGGCATATTGAACCATGAAGATTCCGATGTAGATGGCGATGGTTTGTCAGCGGCCAAAGATTCAGATATAGATGGCGATGGCAAGGCAAATAGTGAGGATGAAGATGTAGATGGCGATGGTATAGCCAATGACCAGGATGAAGATATTGATGGTGATGGCATTGTTAATGCTGAAGAACCTCACAGCCTTGATATCGATAATGATGGCGTAGGGAATGATGATGATAGCGACATTGATGGTGATGATATACCCAATGAATTGGATGATGATATGGATGGAGATGGTATGCCAAATATACGTGACAAAGATATGGATGCCGATGGGATACCAAATGCCCATGATGACGATCATCGTGATAGTGATGGTGACGGTATCATTGATGAACATGATGATGATATTGATGGTGATGGTATTGCTAATCATAAAGATACAGATATTGATGGTGATGGGATACCAAATCAACATGATTTAGATCGTGATGGTGATGGTATACCGAATAAGAAAGATCGTCGTGATGGCGAAGCGGATGATAAGAAATCGAAACATAAATTGAAACGGGTAAGAAAAATAGGGGAACATATTGAATTTCATTCTTTTCACAAATAATCGTTCAAAAACTATCCTGAATTGCAATCTAAAAAAATATCTCTCAAAATCATTTCTGAAACTTAAATAACTACAAATACAACAGCATACGGAAGTCATTCGGAAGCTATACTGAACCTCGATTCGAACATAACTAAAGGTCTTTGCAAATCATTTATAAAAACTGGAATAAGTACAAATACTATAGGATATAAATCGAAATTAAGTACCAAAAATACTATACTAAGAAATATGGATCCCGATTTCAAGTAACAAATTAACGATCTCTTAGTTTCCACTTCAAAAAATAATACAAAGGATCTCTCATTTCACTAGACCTACAAAATCATCAAGAATTTCAACAGTAAATTAAGGATTTATCGATCTCTATTTGCAAATTAAATACAAATACAAAAATATATATTGAAAAAAATGGCATAAATTAAAAAATAAAATTAAAAATGTCAACTACCCTCCCTCTATCTATCTACACTACCATCCTGTTGTCCAGAGTTCATTAACACGATTTTTACGCCGACGACATGCCCAATTATTCATTTCTCAACCCATTTAAAAATCAGGAATTTCGAAAACAATTTAAAATATCCCAGACTTCATACCACAAAACCTACAAAATGATCCTGAATTTCAAAGACAAATTAAGGAAGCACGTGCAGACTACATGATCCAGAACTTCTATAACAAATTAATGATGTATCAGACTCAATTTCTATATAACAAACAAATACAAATCTAAATATTAAAAAATCTATCGATTGGTTTCCACTTTTAAACTTAAAAAAAAACCGACTCTACTCTATTTTCTGATTTTCTATCATCCTGCCTGTTCCATACATCTGAGGCCTCATTCCATGTACGTGTTTGATTATTAAATTATGCTTTTCTGGAAGATTTCCAGAGCCCGTGAACACGATTTGGACGGCGATGGCATACCCAATGACAAAGACAGCGATATGGATGGTGATGGTATTTTAAATCACGCCGATTCCGATGTTGATGGCGATGGCATACCCATTGGTCAGGATACCGACATCGATGGTGATGGTAAATTGAATAGTGAAGATGAAGATATCGATGGAGATGGCATTGCCAATGAAAAAGATGAAGACGACGATGGTGACGGAATGGCTGATCGCGATGAACCCACATCTTTAGATTTCGACAAAGATGGTATACCCAATGATGAAGATGATGATATTGATGGCGATGTTATCCCAAATGAATTGGATGAAGATATGGATGGTGATGGAATTTTAAATATCAAAGATGTAGATATCGATGGTGATGGTGTACCCAATGCCCACGATGAGGATCATGATGATCTGGATGATGATGGGATATTGGATGAACATGATGAGGATATTGATGGTGATGGTATACCGAATGAGCGGGATGATGACATTGACGGTGATGGTTTGCCAAATCACAAAGATACAGATCGTGATGGTGATGGGGTGCCAAATGAAAAGGATTCGAGGGATGGTGAAAAGGATGATAAGAAATTGGGTGTTAAAGTGAAAGTGGTAAGAGGCAAAAAATGAAACCGACGAAGTCTTTCTTGTGTTTTTATCTTTATCGTTCATATTTTCTTCTTCTGTTATCCTCAAATGTGAGCTCTTGGGGTGTTGTTACATTACTTTTTCTACTTTCTCTTCTTTAAATCGTACATTTTATTCGGATCGCATACAAAATTTGTGGATTTGAAAATTTGTCTTCTCTCATTTTATCTCTTCTTGGCACCTTTCTGGTTGTTTGTTTTAAAAAATATTGACTTTTTGTTGGGATTATTCAATAGTTTTGTTCTATTTCCATTTTGTTTTTGTTTCCATTGGTGTTAAATTACAAATTTTTATGGCAAGACTTCCAGACGCCATGATAGTGACATTGATGGCGATGGTATTCCCAATGTCCATGACACCGATATGGACGGTGATGGTATTTTAAATCATGAAGATTTTGATGCCGACGGTGATGGTATACCCACAGATCAAGATTCGGATATTGATGGTGATGGTACACCCAATCATGAAGACGATGATATTGACGGCGATGGCATTGCCAATGACAAGGATCACGATGTAGATGGTGATGGCATGTCAAATGATGAAGAACCCAAAAGTTTGGACTTAGATGGTGATGGCATACCCAATGATGATGATGAAGATATCGATGGTGATGTTATACCCAATGAGCTGGATGAGGATATGGATGGTGATGGTATTTTAAATGTACGTGATAAGGATATTGATGGGGATGGTGTGCCAAATGTTCAAGACAAGGATCATCGTGATATGGATGGTGATGGTGTGCCGGATCATCATGATGACGATATTGATCAGGATGGTATTCCCAATCACTTGGACAACGACATAGATGGGGATGGTATTCCCAATGACCACGATATAGATCGTGATGGCGATGGATTCCATAATCATCAGGATGATAGTGATGGTGAGGCAGATGATAAGAAAAGGGGACAGCACAAGGCGACACGGGTAAGAATTGAAAGAAATGATCATCGACATGCCATGAACACCAACACATTGTATCTGAAAATGTTGGACTATTTCGGATAAGAAACAAGGTTATTAAAAAATCCCCACCAGTAATAACTATGGACCACCACACATGACCAGTAACAAAACGTTTTGCTAATCAAGTCACTACTCGAAAACCTGATTTCAGAATCTAAAAAAAAACAACATTATGGCATACAGACATTTTTCCCTTAACAAATTAGATTTTCCCAAGAAATAAAAATTCCCTGGAGTGGCAGTGGTCTAATATGGCGATCACTGTACCCCACAACAAATTTTTGAAAGAAGTAAAGACGCCTCTGTATTAAATCTTAACTTTTGGGAAGATTTCCAGAGGTGTCGCCGCTAGTGACATTGATGGCGATGGCATACCCAATGTCCATGACACGGACATGGATGGTGATGGCATCCTAAATCAAGAGGACAATGATGCCGATGGTGATGGCATACCCACTGCCGAAGATTCCGATATTGATGGTGATGGAACTCCAAATTTCGAAGATGAAGATATTGATGGTGATGGCATTACGAATGAAATGGACCATGATTTGGACGGTGATGGTATGCCAAATGATGAGGAACCGAAAAGTTTGGATCTCGATGGTGATGGTATACCGAATGATGATGATGAAGACATCGATGGTGATGTTATACCCAATGAAATGGATGAAGATATGGATGGCGATGGTATATTGAATGTACGCGATCGTGATATTGATGGCGATGGGGTACCAAATGTCCAAGATATAGATCATCGTGATATGGATGCGGATGGTATACCGGATCATCATGATGATGATATCGATGCTGATGGTATACCAAATTTGAAGGATGATGATATCGATGGGGATGGTATACCCAATGAGAGGGATATAGATCGCGATGGGGATGGTTTCCACAATGAACAGGATCACAGTGATGGCGAGGCGGATGATAAGATAAAAAAGAAACGGGTAAGATTTGACACTACAACGTCACCACCATCACGTCACTATCACGGTCAGTTACACGGTCACTCTCTCTTTCTTTCTCTCTCTATCTGTCGACTCATGAGACTTACCAAGTCTCCACAATTCGTACAATTTATTTCGTCCAATTTTACTCGTTCATTGTCTTGTTGTCTGGGTGGGATGACATTCTGGGTCTTGTCTTGTGGATCTGGAATTGTCATCACCAAAACAATTCCATATTTATACAAGTTTTTTACTTTTCTACTTTACTCTGCACAAAAGTTTTCGTTTCTTTACACTATTTTTCTGTTATTGTGGTTTGGGGTGGATCTTGGATCCACTTCCGAACAGAAGACATTTAAAATGTTGTGAAAAATTAATTTAAGTATTAAATATCGACATTATGGAAGATTTCCAGAGGACATGGCAGCGATATTGATGGTGACGGGATACCCAATGCCCATGACACCGATATGGATGGAGATGGTATACTGAATCACGAGGATATCGATATGGATGGTGATGGTTTGCTAAGCCATGTTGACCCGGATATCGATGGTGATGGCACACTGAATCATGAGGATGAGGATATCGATGGTGATGGCATATTAAATGAAAAGGATCATGATGCAGATGGTGATGGTTTGTCGAATGAACATGAACCGACAAGTTTAGATATTGATGGCGATGGCATACCCAATGATGATGATGAAGATATTGATGGTGATGTGATACCCAATGAATTGGATCCAGATATGGATGGTGATGGTATACCAAATTTGCATGATAAGGACATTGATGGCGATGGTGTGCCGAATGCCCATGATGATGATCATCCTGATATGGATGGTGATGGTATACCCGATTGTCTGGATGATGATCGGGATGGTGATGGTATACCCAATCATAAAGATGATGATATCGATGGTGATGGTATACCCAATCATAAGGATGATGACATAGATGGTGATGGTATACCCAATCACAAGGATGTGGATCGTGATGGTGATGGCATAGCCAATGAGCACGACGATCACGAGGGTGGTCATGTGCATGACAAAAAGGCGGATAAAAAGACGACAAGGGTAAGATATTAAAAAAAATTGTTGAAAACATGGAACATCGGAACATTTCAAACAAAGAAAAATAAATCTACACACCAGACAGTCAGTCGCCACATGAAGAAACGTAACACAGATTTTCCATGGGCGGGTCAATCAGTTCCCCATCATGATTCGCCTGCTCTTTTAAGCATTTGTTTTTTCCTCTCTCTTTATGTTGCGAATAAACATTAAAAAAAATTGTTTTTAAAATATCCCCACCTACGGAAGATTTCCAGAGATCATGACATCGATGGTGATGGCATACCCAATGTCCATGACACCGATATGGATGGTGATGGTATACTGAATCATGAGGACAGTGATATGGATGGTGATGGTCTGCCAAGTCATGCCGATCCTGATATTGATGGCGATGGTACTTTGAATCATGAGGATGAAGATATTGATGGTGATGGTACCTTGAACCATGAAGATGAGGATGTTGATGGTGACGGTTTGGCAAATGAGCATGAACCCAAGAGTCTGGACATTGATGGTGATGGCATACCCAATGATGATGATGAAGATATTGATGGTGATGTCATACCCAATGATTTGGATGAGGATATGGATGGCGATGGAGTGCCAAATGTCCATGACAAGGATATCGATGGTGATGGTGTGCCAAATGCCCATGATGATGATCATCGTGATTTGGATGGTGATGGTATACCCGATCACCGGGATGATGACAGCGATGGGGATGGTGTACCCAATCATGAGGACGATGATATCGATGGTGATGGCATACCAAATCATTTGGATGTGGACATTGACGGGGATGGGGTGCCAAATCATCTTGATACAGATCGGGATGGTGATGGGGTGCCCAATGATCGTGATGATCATGATGGCGAGGCCGATGATAAGAAGGCTGGTGGTAAAGTTAAGAGGGTAAGAATTTAATAGAAATTGGTTCGTTGGTTGGTTGATTCGTTGTTGTTGTTCTCTATCCACCATTCTTATCATGAGTCATTCTTACGTCAAATGAAAAAAACGCAAAACTAAAAAGGACGAATATTATTTCATTTTTCAAAACAACGTTGGTTTACTTCTAAGGTCCAGCTCGTTAAAAAACTGGTCTAAATGACAGAATACAGAGCAAAAATTACATTCGTTTCCCCCCAACCGAGTTTTAATTATTTGTTATATGGTTTTGGTTTTTTAATCTAAAATGTCCAACCTGAAGCTTAACAGCACAATAGCACTTACTCCAACTATCCTGATCCCTAAAGAAAAAAGACCCTATATTTTAAAGTTATGGAGTTTTTTTGGTTAAAAACATTTCAATTTTTGAAAATTTTGAAAAAAAATAAAATTCATAAAAAATATCCTTGGAAGGTTGCCGGTGAACCCGACATAGATGGTGATGGCATACCAAATGCCCAAGATCCTGATATGGATGGTGATGGTATACCCAACCACAAGGATTATGATGTCGACGGTGATGGCATACCGGCCCATGAGGATAGCGACATCGATGGTGATGGCAAACCCAATACCATTGATGAAGACATTGATGGTGATGGTATTAACAATGAAAAAGATCACGACATTGATGGTGATGGCTTGCCAAATGATGAAGAGCCTACCAGCCTCGATATCGATGGTGATGGTATACTCAATGATGATGATTCCGATATTGATGGAGATATTCTACTCAATGAAATGGATGCCGATATGGATGGTGATGGTATACCGAATACTGTGGACAAGGATATCGATGGCGATGGTATACCCAATGCTCATGATGAAGATGATCATGAACCCTCAGCTATGCAAGCAAAGGCCATTAAACGTGCCAAGCGTGATTTGACCGAGGCCATTAAACAATCTGATATGGATGGTGATGGTATACCCGATGATTTGGATGAGGATAAAGATGGTGATGGAGTGCCTAACCATCAAGATGATGACATCGATGGTGATGGTATACCCAATTATCAGGATGATGATATCGATGGTGATGGTGTCCTCAATGAACATGATGTTGATCGTGATGGAGATGGTTTGCTTAACGAGGAAGATGATAGTGATGGTGAGCTTGATGATATTGAAACAAGGCCAGAAGATGAATTGCTATGGGTAAGATTGTAATGATGACAATGAAAAAAAAAACTGAACAAAAACTTGTTGATTTCTTTGATATCCTGATCATTCCCTTCTACTTTCACTGTAATTTACTTGCAATTACTTCTATTACTTGATAATTATTGTTTGTTTTATTTTTAAAGTTTACAGGTTTTATAAGTTTACCTACTCATTATTAATTGGGAATATTGAGTTGCCGACAAAAAACACATAGCATTCTCTTCACTCATTGTTTTATATAAAACATTCTAAAATTATATTAAATTATATTCCTAGCGTTGTTGTTATGGCTGCCAATATCACATTGTTGCCGATTATTAGAAATATACGTATCATTTATTACTTGATATCATTTTTTTCTTGAAGGTCACACACAGCCGGATGATGGATTTGGAGGGAGAAGTATAGGAAGTACTTTACTTTTTCCTAAAATCTCTCTCCACTCTAAGATCTGAAATAAATTTTCTGTGTGTGACCAAGACATTTCCTTTCTGCCGATCACAGTTATTGATTTGAATATCGTTTTTTTTTACCTAAAATTAGTGTATTCTTTGCTAAGATCCTGGGTTATTATTATCGCAAATATCCTTTCTCAACATTCGATCGTTCCATTGCAGTTGCACATATATATATGATGGTGAACATTTTGATTTAATATTCTTAGAACGCTTTAATTTGCATGCCGAAAAATAAGCTTTAAATTTGATTGCAATTTAATTTTAAGTACCCGCTTATCCTAGAGTAGAAAATGTAGTTATTATCCTTGGAAATCTAAAAAAACTTTTTTTGGAAATTGTGTTAATTTTACATTGATTTTTTTTCCTTAAATATGGTTATTTTAAAAATTTGGAATACTTTTAACCTCATTAATTTTAATAATACCGACATTGTAGAAATGTGTTTAGATAGCTGGGATAGTTGGTTTGACACACCTTGCAGTTATATATAAAGCTTAAGATATGCTTTTAGGCGCAACTTATTTAATAAAGATGTGTATTTTTAAGAGTGGTGAATTATTATATTCCACCATGGGTTATAACGTACGACGACTGCTAACAACACTTAGGTTCGAACTGCTAAAAAACGAGTCGAACTTTTCATGGGGTGCGCATTTAAGATACAAATAATAGCTTATTCGATTGGAGCATGGATCAATGAACCGACATATCCCAATTTCAATACCAAAACTCCTAACAATAGCAATAGTAGCCAATAGATCCATATTTAATATTTATTGTAATCAACATCGACGTTGAATTTCATATAAACTGTATGAGGTGTCCCATGAATATTTCGAGGTGTTTCAAGCGTAACGACAAAAATATATGCTTAAAGAACAAATCATACATTCCGATAGCACATAATTATAGCCATTTTTAAATTAAATATATTATTGGAAAATGTTTTCAAAATACGGTACATTAGGGTATTGTTATATGTAATCTATAATTAATTATAGATCGATATTGATGGATTTTGGTAGGGAGATTTTCCACCGATATCTATGCAAAAGCTAATTTACTTCCAATTCTGTCAGGAAATGCTTCTAAAGCCGAATCGGACAATCTTCGAAACTGAACAAAATTTCAGCACCTCGAAATTCTTTCGGGACATGGCAGACATATGTTGCATAATCGCATTAGCATTGCATTCTGGTCAAGAATAAATACACATTATGTAGTCAAAAGCGATGAACAGATGAACAAAACTACCACTGAACCTTCTTCGGATCTATAGTCCAAGCATGGCCAATATATAGCGATAATTTCACCCTCTATGGTGATAGTAGTAATACATAATAATACTTAAATGTGTAGATACCTTAACATATTTTAGTATTTCTCCCATATTTGATTTATATTATAGGTCAATATAGTTCGACGAGGCCGACCACAACTACCAAAATTTGCACTCTATTGACCGATTAAAGATCAACAGCTCCTCTGTGGAATATTTTCCGAATCATGTTTTCCCGGTGTAAAAAAATATTCCTTATGATTCAAATTTTGTTATTTTACACAAAAAAGTTTTGGTTCGTTTGACCCACTAAATATTGACCTTCGTTATCATGACAGCCATTCGACTTAGTTGGTCGCCTTCCCTATGGAAACTTTGTGGTGTTTGCCTAATAATTGTGGCTTCTTAAAGGACTAGAAAAACAGACAAAAATAAAAATTTCGGTCCTTCATACGTAAAATATCATCTGAACATCTTCGAAAATTATAGGCGTGGTAATGGTAATACTGAACAATATCAGAATATGTAGAAACCCTTAAATATTTGCGTATAACTCCCCACATACAATACATACAATAATATAATCGGTACCAATTTAAAGGTGAGCTCCTCTGGAATATACAGTCAGAAGTAAATATAAAAGCCAAAGAATGAGAATTTGGTAATTTTTCTTATAAAAGTCTGGGTCGATTTGACCTTCTAAATATTGACCGATCTTCATCAAAACAGTCACGCTTATTGCATGGTCAGACCGTTCTCACTGTGTAAAATGTTGTGATGTTCGGACCATAATGTTGGTCCATTCCATTCCCTAAATATTAACCGATCATTATTAATGCCCACAACTCGCCCTTCATGCAAAATGGACGGACACGTATGTCAAGATCGACTCAGCTAGTCGAGATATTACGATCGGTAAACTAAAAGGTAGGTCTAGGATCAATATTTCACGGCATTACAAATTCTTGGGGCCACGCAAAGCTATAATACTCTTATACTATAGCTGTGTAGGGTATGAAAAAACGTAGACACCTGCCAATATGTTGGTACAACTCCCATAACCTAGTTAATACATTAATATGATAAGTATTAATTTAAAGGAGAACCACTACTTTTGAATACACTGCCAACATCACCGGTCTATCTCCTCTGGAGGAAACAGTCATGCTTATTCTTTTGATTACGATTCAGCTTGTCGTAATATGACTAACGGTATACCAACTGGTTTAAGGTCAATATTTTACGGCGTTACACACTTTAGGGTCCACACCATATTGATATCAAAACATCATAGATGGGTAGGATATTATGTAGAATTACAAACGGAATGATAATATAGGTGTCAGTTGTAGAATAATTTGTCACCGAAGTCAACCTATAAAACCCTACCATTCAGAAATTCAAATAATGATTCACATATAATGTAACATACTTTTAGGCTGCACGAAATAACTCACCTCCATTTGCAAACTGAAGAATTATTTTTTAAATAGCTTCAAATAATTAAAGAAAATTAACACAATTCCCAAAGAAACAGTACATATTTCCAGGATTTTGAAATAGTATTCCTTCCAAATATTCCATATAAATTCTAATCAAAAATTATTCTTCCCTCCCGATATAATTAGGAAGGTGAAATTCCTGCTCAACGTCGTAGCCGTGATCACATCAATGAACTCCTGCAACTCGATGAACAATCGAATGCCCGTGAAAAGGCTTTGGATAATGTGGCTGAAGTCATCTTGCGTGACATTAAGCGTACCTATGAGAATGCCATTAAACCATTGGAAGTTATGTACAAATATCGTGACTTGAGTAATCGTCACTTTGGTGATCCGGAAATTTTCTCCAAACCATTGGTATTGTTTATGGGTCCATGGTCTGGTGGTAAATCATCGATTATTAACTATTTGACTGATAATGAATATACCCCGCATTCTCTGAGATCTGGTAAGTTTCGAATTGCAATTGAGTTTAGAGTCTATTTTGGTTTTCTCTTGTATATATTTTCAAAGGTGCCGAACCCTCTCCTGCCTATTTCAATATTTTGATGTGGGGCAATGAGACTGAAGTTTTGGATGGTACACAATTGGCTGCCGATTACACATTCTCGGGATTGCAGAAATTCGGTCAGGGTTTGGAGGATCGTTTGCGTGGCCTGAAAATGCCAATTAAATTGTTGGAAAAGGTAAATGTCAATTTTTAAATATTTTTAAAGAAAAATTAAAATTTGGTATTGTTGCAGGTTAACATTGTTGAAATTCCCGGTATCTTGGAAGTACGCAAACAAGTTTCCCGCCTCTTCCCCTTCAATGATGCCTGCCAATGGTTTATCGATCGTGCTGATATTATTTTCTTGGTCTATGACCCAGCCAAATTGGATGTTGGCCCCGAAACTGAGGCTATTTTGGATCAATTGAAGGGTCGTGAATATCAAACCCGTATTATTTTGAATAAGGCCGATACTGTGAAACCTGAGGAATTGTTGCGTGTTCAAAGTGCTTTGATTTGGAATATTTCACCATTGATGTCATCGGCTCAACCACCATTGGTCTATACTACCTCCTTGTGGGGTCGTCCCTACCAAGAGGGTGCTCCAGCTCGTTTGCTGTTGGCCCAAGAAAGAGCCTTTTTGCGTGATCTTCGTACTGCTGTCGATAAGAGAATTGAAAACAAAATTGCCAGTGCGCGTCGTTTTGCTGTGAGTATTGTCTTTTATTTTTCAAGGTCTATCTAAGGCGTGGATTTTTTAAAAAATTATAATTTTTTAGAGAATTTTTTTCAAGGCGTGGATTTTTAAAAAAATAGTTTTTAGAGAATTTTTTTCAAGGTGTGAATTTTGTAAAAAAATACTTTTTAGAGAATTTTTCTCAAGGCGTGGATTTTTTAAAAAAAATATTTTCGGTATATATTAATAACGTATTTCCCCCTCCACCTTCCAGGTCCGCGTCCGTAATCACGCCAAAATGGTTGACTGCTATTTGAATACCTACTACAATCACAAGTCCTTGTTTGGAAACAAGAAACGTATTGCCGATACGATTATTGAAAATCCTCAAAACTATCACATCTATGAGGGTCTCTCGACTTTGACTAACATCTCACGTTACGATTTACCCGATCCTGAAGTATATCGTGATTTCTTCCGTTTGAATCCATTGTATGAATTCAAGAAGTTATCGGAGACCTGCTCATACTTCCGTGGTTGCCCTATTACCAAATTGGATGTGGCTATTGCTTACGATTTGCCCGATTTGGTTGGTAAATATAAACGTATGGCTGAGGCTGCCTTGGCAACGGTAGAACAAAAGGAAGCCGCCACAGCTGCAGGTGCTGCCATAGCGGATAAATCAGAGGCTGATAAGAATAAAAAGACTAAAAGTTGAGTTGATAGAAAAAAAGCAATTAAAAACAACAACAACAATAAATAAAACAACCAACTTAAAAACCAGAACAACAACAATATATACTTAATGATGATATAACTTTGACGAATTTACAACACCCCTTCTCCATTATTTGCCCGGTTCGCCCAACAAAAAGAAGAAGATGAAGAGGAATTAAATACAACTCTGCCAGCTAATGTGTTCTCTTGAGAGTGCGTTCTCAAAGAAAAGAGAGTGTGAGAGAGAGAGGATTTTGAATTAAAATAACCCTCCCTGAGAAAATATTGAGAGCCTAGTTTGTTTATTTTTCCCCCAAGAGAGTAAGGGAGAGTTTTGAGATCCATGGGATACACTTCGGCTTTTTTGAAAAAAAAAAACATTATCACAAGAGCGAACTCAAATCAAATAAAAAGAGAAATATCAGCATCACATCCCTGATAAAGGAGAGACCAGTCAAATAAAAAATCAGCAACTTTTAATTAATCTTAAATTATAATTTCAAAACATAAAATTTACACAGAAAAAATATCAAAACGAAATTCTTATTATTACTAACCCAAAAACCCAACTCAACAAGAAAAACTAAAATTGGAAAAAATTAAAAAAAAATATATTAAAAATTTAAAAATGAGAGAGCGATTGAAATCCTTTTAGTTTAGAAATTAACAAATAGGCACGATTTTTAATTAATAGAGCAAGAGAGTGAGATTGAAAAACTAAAAAAAAAAACAAAATAAATTATGAGAGATTACTTTGTTTCCCTCTTAGGCGCCAAACCTCTAACGATATTCAGAAACAAAAAAACAACTATTTCTTCAGCTAACTAACCAGTTAACGATTAGATTTCAACTTATTTTTCTTAGACGATTTAGACAGACTACCCATCAGACAGACAAAATAATTACTGCAGTAAACACAGACACAAGCACACCAATGAAAAAAAAAACTTCACACGCACACACACTCAAACAAATTGTAGCTACAATTATTATTTAAAGCATTTAATTTATTTGTCCGTGCACGTCCTTTGGTGAGAGAAGAACAAATCTGGGTCCCAGTTCTACAAAAAAAAAAACCCACACTCCGTCCGTGTTCAATGTTGTATTTTATTTTGAAATAAATCAAAGAAATTCATGTTTGGCATATTTCAAATAATTTGTTCAATTCTCCAACTTTAGAGCTTAAGATTGTAAATTTTTTTTACTCACAGTCATAGACCCACACTCGTTTCCCCCCCATTTTTTGCTTGGTAAAACAGTGAAGACGTTATGCCAATCTAAGATTTTTTCGTGTGTATGTATATATATATGTTTGTATGTATGTACGTACCTCTAATATTAATTAATTAGTTCATTCGTAGACCAAAACCAAAACAATATTTGTGCAAATACTTTAGTACTTGACAGCAACAACAATTTTTTTAGATAGCCACTATATTTTTCTTTCATTCGAATTTAGAAGATGTTGAGTCCAAAAACAAACAAACAAACAACAAAACATTTTCGTGTAATTAAAGAAAACAAATTTGTAAGATTGTAATAATTTTTTTGAATATAAATATGATGCGACTTAAATAAATATAAATAAATACATAAAAACAGAAAACCTAACAAAATTTGAATTTTATTTTAGACGCCTCTCAAGTAGGTAAGTTATGATAAAAACTAGTATTGAAATGTTAATACACTTACCAGAATTTATGCATCAACTATTCAATGTCTGATGTTGTTATCTGAAATAAATAATATCAATAACATTTTGTTAATATTGAATTTAATATTTGAGAATAATTATTGGGAAGTGTATGAAAATCTATCTCAAACGTCGATTTGTATAAGTTTGTGTTGTCCAAGAATTTGTAACGCTTAGGTCCTAGACCTCCTTTTTAGTATATCGATCTTATGTCATATATCGACTAGATGGGACGATGTAGACTTGCGTATCAGCCCCCTGACCACTATAATTTTAAACAATACACATGTCACAATTATAGACCCAAGAAACATTTGCATGTAAGACCGGTTCTGGCCAAAGAATACACCTACTGTTTTAGCAGTGATCCTTTAATATTTAAGGGATGGAATGGACCAACTTCATTAGGAAAACATACAAAAAAAAAAATATTGAGAAAAATTATTATTATACCCTGCACAACTATGTTGTTAGGATATTATATCTCTGTGCAGCCCCAAGTTTGTAACGTCGCGAAATATTGTTCCTAGACCCACCTTTAAGTATACCGTTCGTCATATCTTGACAAGCTGAGTCGATCTAGACAAGTGTGTCCGTCCGTTCGGACATAGATCTGAGAACTTGGTGGTATATCAATGAATAATATGGCGTAAATCTTTACTCTGGAAAAATGATTTGGAAAATATGCTAAGGAAAGAAGATGTTGACCTCTAATCGATTAAGGGGATGCAAATATGGCACAGACTCGGAATATAGATCTGCAAAAAACTATAGTTCGGTGTTAGTTGTGTAGGGTATCATATGGTCGGCCCCGTCCGACTATACTGCACCGTTCACTGGTTATTAGTATTTTATAAGAATATACATTATAATATTGACATAGTTTTGCTAACGCCGTGTATAGTATTTTTATATTAGTATTTAAATTCCATTTCTGGTTCGAATAAGACTTTCATCTTAACACAACAGAACAGACAATGGAAGATAGTAATCATTATCATACTCACAAGCATTTTGCAGTTATGGATTCAGACAAAGATTTATGTGCCAAAGATATTATTCTCGATTTAAAATTGTCAAGATTTTCATTGGTCTGGTAAATGAATATCAATGCATGTTAAGGTTTGTAACTTTACACATATATAATAGAAGATTTGAAAGAGACGAAAAATAATTTGCAAAATTTGATTGTTGTTGTTTTCGGTGATTAAAGAAAAGCCCTTGTTTTTTGATGACGGGCATGACAACTCCTCACTGGAACATCGGAATCCGGCAATTCCAAGGGTGTTAGAAAGAGCACATGTCTGGCTCTCGTATGAACTAGGATTATTGACTTCGCTCAAAAATTATCAAAAGGGCGGACGTTTGAATTTTTTTTATTGAAATTCGTATATTTTTGGCTACAAAAGTTACAAAAAATTAAGAAGTTCTTCACCGATTGGCTTTATCCTAGTTCATACGATACTTATACTAACAGAGAAACATGTCAAAATTTGGAACCGATTGTATTACTAATTTTTGAGTTATCGTGCCGGTCATTCGTAAAAACACTGCTTCAAGAGTTTTTGAGATTTTCACTTGAAATTTTGAATTAGTGTATATTCGAATTAAATCAAAAAACAAAATTAAATTTGTTGGCACCGAGAATGTGGGGTCCATTTAAATAAAAATATTCATAAAAACACCCTGCGTTTTTTGCTCTACATGTCTGGACTTCGGACTATTTTTTTAGTGTACTTTTAGTAATCCAATTATGTTATGATTAAATTATTATTAAAAGTGGTCTTATTATACACTAGCATTGCAACAAACGAGCAAAGATATTCTTTCCTACGAAAGCTTTCTCCCAAAACAAATACAATAATCATGGACAGTTTAATAAACTCTTACTTTTCCAGTAAATTTAGAGCTAATGTACATAAAATTAACGGGTTAAGTTCAGATACCTTCTGAATTTTACACAGCTTGGTCCGAAATTTTGTCATTTAAAGCTAAGTCATGATCTGAACTGATATTAAACACACATTATACTTTTGTTTGGTTGTACATAGCATTGAAAGTGGATGTATGAAATAAATAAATATTACATGTTGGGAAGGATTGAAAAAAGCGGATCTATTTTTTTTTTTAATTCTTCTTTGCATTAAATATGCCCTATTTTCCACTGAAGAGGGTTAACATATTTGCAGAACCTTTTCGATATAGGTCATTTTTTTCACTTAGCTCGTAACCAATAAAAAATAAACTTAATGCATATTTTCATAATTTCATTCATTATTTTTTCCATTTTGTATATGTACCTCGCTTAGTACACACAAAGTAAAAATTATGATAAAGCCAGTATTTTTCCCAAAAAATTTAAACTTTTCATTAACATCAAAACTATTTTCCTACTTCGCTCTATTTTACCACTATTTGCGCTCGTGTTTCCTTTCTCTTTTTTTTTTGACAAGAACAAATGTATTCTTCCGAGGAATAAAACCATCATCATCATTCGTTGTTCGGCTGGGTTTTCTTTTGGTATTGCCCTCCCTCCTCACCTCACCGTTTCTTTGACTACTATTTCTCTTGCTAACAACCACCGTCTCTCCACTCATTAGATCGTGGCTGTTTCGCATCCCATTGTTTCCTTATTTAAGGTGCTGCTTCCGACCTCAGCATTGGCATATGTATTTTCCAAATTATTTCGACAAATTAAATGACAACTAAAATATAGCAAACAAGTGTGTCGGGCAACAAGACGAATGTTTAATTTTTTATATAATGAAGCAAAACAAGAACACGAAAGCAAATAAACAGGATAAACAATAAAATACATAATAAAAACGATAACAAAGACAAAGTGTTTCTTTGTAATTTAAAACCCGCCACCACAAAACACACACAAAAGTTGGTAAGATATCGGTATTTTAAGTTTTATGAATTACATGCATAAAATGCAGAAATCCGGACATTGGCAACGCTTTCTGAACACTATTCATATAATATACGAATTATTATTATTTTTTGTATATTGAGATCCCACTCCATTTTCGGTATTTTTAAGGTTTGAGCCGAAATTCGGTTTAGATTTAGACATAGCTCTCATATATAATTTCGTCCGATTTGATGTAAACAAACACTCAATGTTTATCCGATTGAGATGCACAGTGTACTGAAATTAGTTTAGAATTATTGGGCATTTCGATGAAATCGGGTCAGATTTAAAATAGTGCACCAAAACCCCCATATTTTGTCGATTTACTCGGAATTATGTATATCGTGTTAAATTGTGTCTAGAATGATGTCTACTAAGATTCGGTGAAATCGGTTCAGATTCAGACATAGACTTATGGATGCACCAAAGAGTGAAAGATTGCCGATTGAAAGATAATATTATTTCAAATAGGTTCAGATTAATATAATGCTCTCATGTATATTTTCATACGATTTTAGGTAAATAATGAACCAAACACCTCATGTTTGTCAAAATGAGACAAAATTTTGCAGAACGTATAAAATTGAGGCTAGAATGACGTTCTTCTCAGTCTGCCAAATTACAGCCAATTTGGTTGAAAAATATGGATAATACTCGAAGAAACTAAATACCTTAAATAGAGAGGTACGGTAATATGGGGGCTATAACAAAAATTGATCCATAGAACCCATTTCCCATTCCAATCAAAGACATAGAAACCGTAAAGACTCGACAAAATGTATTTTGACAAAATAGTTTATAACAAAATCCAGGGGGAATCAGGTATAACAGAGGCATGTTAACAATAAAAACGCCAATACGCGATAATGTGTTTATAAAATGTAAATCAAAATATATTTTTTATTTAATAAGCTGAAGATATAGCATTAAAATGTTTAATATTGTTCTCTCTGTTGTTATGATTCGTAACAACAGAGGAAAAGCAATCTGACGGAAATTGTTTACGTATCAATTGTCCTATCTTTATAATTTTACGTCTTTGTTCCAATATTTACTTTGACATTAAAAACGTGTGAGCCAAATGTTGGCCGTCTATGTCAAGTGGTTCGCCAGTTAATAAGTTTATATCAAATTTTTGGATAAATACTTATAAGGGGTACCTTTGGATGGGGGTTACCAGAAAACGATAATTTTGTGCATGCAATATTTAGGTAAATACTCAAAAGGGAGTACCTTTATATGATACGTCCAAAAATTCGGCGTCAGCGAGGATGCATCTGCAAAATATACTCAAAGTGCTGAAGGATATCATATAGTCGGCCCGACCAACTTAACTGCTTCCCTTACTGGTTTTCTTTTACTTTGTAGTGAAGACTTTGACATAATAACGAACATTATGGGACATTTTCATATTCCAATCCAGAAATATGTGATTTTGATCATTATTTAGTTACAGATTAAATCAAAATTTCTTCAATATAAAACATGATTTCTAAAAATCATTAAAACAAGTCCTAACCACATTTTCTAACTGACTAGTAAATGGCCCCTTCTTTTTTCACTATATTTTGTCATTTTTACATTCATTTTCATATTTCCCACGTTCCATATTGAACTGATTCACTATAATTCAAATGTGTCACATGTTGAAGAAAGGATACTTTTTCTATGCACCATATATCACTTCATTTATTTATTAAAAATTAAAACAAAAATCACCACATTCACTATTATGACCCATGACTTGCATCTAATTGAGAAAATATTTTATGAACGCATAAAAATGTATTTAATTATTATACCTTTTTCACTAGAAAAATACAATTTTACGCTACAAATAAAAAAACAATATTATAAACTTAATTGACCATTTAAATTTATGTATACATTGTAAGTGACAGCAATTATTTATTAACACACTGCAACAAAATATAATTCAGTATTTAAAAGCACTAAATAAATGAGTCAACAAGCCTTATATGTTTAAATATTAAATTTTAATTAACATTAAAGGCTTGGTAATTATTTAAGGGGACCCCCCCCCATTCTCGGGGTCAAAATTTTTTTTGATTTAATTCGAATCTACACTAATTCAAGAATGTCCCCACAAAATTTCAAGTAAAAATCTCAAGAACTCTTGACAATATAGCCGATTTATTGTGTCAGCATCAAGTGACGGCTAAAGGGGTTCTCAAACTTTAAACGCGTTTTTCTCTTGTTCGAATGGCGGGCACGATAACTCAAAAACTAATTACCCAATCGATTCCAAATTTTTACACGTTTCTCTGTGAGTATATAGCTATCGTATGAACTAGGATAAAGCCAATCGGTGAAGATCTTCCTTATTTTTTAACTTGGTTTTTGGTCAAAAATCGGCGATTTTCCAAAAATATTTTTTCAAAGGTCCGCCATTTTGTTAATTTTAGAGCGAAGCCAATAATCCTAGTTCATACGAGAGCCAGACATGTACTCTTTCTAACACCGTTGGAATTTTCTGATTCCGATGTTCCAGTGAGGAATTATCATGCCCGCCATCAAAAATAAGGACGTTTCTTTAATTACAAAAAACAACAACAAAACAATAACAAAAATTTTTTGTAAATTATTTTTCTTCTCTTTTAAATCTTCAAATATATATGTGCATAGTTACAAACCTTAACAAGCATTGGTATTGATTTACCAGCCCATTGAAAATCTTGAAAAATTAAAATCGAGAATGGGTGGGGTTCCCTTAAATAAATATTAAGCTTTCAATATAACTATTTTCAACATATTAATATTATAATCTATACAATAATATATATTAATATAGTCAATTTCTCACTTTATATTGCACTGTGTAAGTTATTTTTATTTTAGTTTAAAATATCAATGACTTGCGAAATGTCAACAATTTACAAAACGCCGGTTTCTGTTGGAAGTCTAGACGTTTTCTTGGTGTGAATCCCAGTTATGAAAACTTGTTTTTTGTTGTTGTTTTAGAACAAAGTCTCACCCGGAGTGGATAATGATCTATAAATCAAGGTAAATATTGGCTTGTAATGTATGCATGGTTAAGTAAAACCTTAAAAGCTAACAAAAGACCGGAAATCTAGTCTTCAAGTCTTTGTAATCTGGATGTTGAATGTATGACGACAATGAAATGCAATCACCATTCACTGCAAGTACCTGCATCTGTTGCAGTTTAGTTTTAATTGTCGTTGTTGTGTTAAACAAAAACAACACTTTACAATTAGCCAGAATGAATATGTGATTCAACTCGAACATGTCACTTTGATGTAATAACAAGAGATTAACTGGTTCGGAACATAAGCTCTGTTGATGATACAGTTTGGAGGAAAATAAAAGCAGTTATTATTGGCATCTTCTTTTAAGCTGACTTGTGACAGAACAGTTGTTCCATAAGCCGACCTTAAAAAGATTTCCAGGCGCTTCGGTCTTGCGCGTAGCTTTTCCAATTTTAAATACCATGTTCCGAAATGTTCTCTTCCACTTGAACTTTCCATCTAATTCGTGGCCTTCCCTTTATGCGTGAACTTGGCTAGCTTTTACATGCCTTTTGTGTTGGAGCATCCTCATCCATTCTCACAACATGACCTAGCTAACGTAGTCGCTCCAGCTCGATACGTCTGACAATGCCGATGTCCGAAATTAGATGGTACTCATGATTCATTCAAGGGCGATATTCAACGTCAACGGAGATCGGTCCATAGATCTTTTTGAGAATTTTTCTATCAAGAGCTGCCTTATCTGCTTGCGAAAGTACCCATGCTTCAGAT
Organism: Musca vetustissima; assembly: GCF_032173495.1. Taxonomy (NCBI): domain Eukaryota; kingdom Metazoa; phylum Arthropoda; class Insecta; order Diptera; family Muscidae; genus Musca; species Musca vetustissima. Next base: position 9,137 of record NW_026880687.1, on the reverse strand, counting down.
CCAGCGTCTTGTAGAGTGTGAGTTTGGCCTTGTAGAGACCCATTTTCGCAGACTCTTTCTCAATTTGTTCAAAGGTGGCTGTTATCGCTCGCAATGTTGGACCCATTATATCGATGTCATCGGCGTAGGCGAGTAAAATATACTATTTATTGTACAGAGTGTTATTTCAGTTCACCTTTGCCTCTCGTATAACCTTTTCCAGCAGGATGTTAAAAATATCACATGACTGACTGTCACCTTGTCTGAATCCTCGTTCGGTATTAAAGGGCTCCAAGAGGTCCTTTCTTACTTTAACGGCTGACCTTGTGCTAGTTAAAGTTATCCTGCATAACCGTATTAATTTTACAGGAATGCGGAACGCAGACATGGCTTTAAACACCTCTGAACGGATAGGGCTGTCGAATACCACTTTATAGTCAACGAATAGGTCGAATGTGCCGATGGGTTTTTCGTGGGTCTTTTCCAGGATTTGGCGCAGAGTGAAAATTTGGTCAATGGTGGATATCTAGGCCTGAAACCGCATTGGTATGGTCCAATAATGTCATTAACCATTGGTTTCAGTCGTTCACACAGCACGCTGGATAGCATTTTATATGCGATGGGAAGGAAACTTATTACTATTATAGTTGGCTCCTTTTTTGTGCACGGGACACAGGATGCTGAGGTTCCAATCATTGAACATGCATTCCTCTAGCCAAATTGTACTAATCAGCTGGTGCATGCTCCTGGCCATCATCTGACCACCGGTCTTGAATAGTTCGACTGTTAATCCAGCGGTGGCTGCTGTTTTACTATTCTTAAGTCGATTCTGACTATGTCCATTCTGACCTCATCTTGGCTAGGTGGTATACACTCTATACCGTCATCTCTTATTGGTTCTGGGGTATATTCTTCTCCCCCACTATTTGATATCATACGCTTTGCAAGATGCTCCTTCCAGATCCTCAACACGCTATCTGTATCTGCCACAATCTTTATATCTACAGGAGAATGTGCCTTGCACCAAAGCCTTCAGTTTGGTGTTGGTAAAATTTCCGGACTTTGTTCCGACTCCCGTAAATCTCGATTTGCTCCCGCTCACGTTTTTCTAGTTCTTTCTTCTTTTTTCTGAAAATACGTTTCTCCTCTCTCCTTTCCTCCCGATAATTCTCTTTTGTATTAGCTGTTGCTACTGTTTGCAGAGTTGCCCTATATGTTACGTTTTCACATCAGAGCATTACGATGATGCTGACTGATGCTGTTTCTAGGCGCTCGTAAAATAAATCATTGGCCTGATCATCTTTGCTTTACGCAAAGTCCTCTTACCCAAGGTGTTTGTTCGCTACTCGGGACCGCTATCGGGACCTCGGGCCTTCGAGATCTGCACCCAATGAGGTATTTAACCGTATCTCTGGCATTTAACCCCAAAATTGAGACACTAGTCTGTTTAAATATTAGGTTTGGTACTGAGCTAACCTCAGCCGACAAGATCACGACGTTACAAGACTCCGCCGCAGCTCAAATTGCACCACCGATATATACCTACCAGGGATGGTCCGTTTGACGAATTTTTAGGTTTTCGACTGTCAAAAAGTTTTAAACGTCGAAAACGTCATATACGTGTATAAAATGTAATAAATGTAGTACACGTCATTTATTTTAATATTATAACCATATACAGCTATTTTCAAGAATATATATTATTTTTACGTACATCTGACTATTCCTTACTAATGCTGATAAAAAATTCTGACTTTTTTGAGAAGAAAATTTTGACATTTTATATGGATTTGAGTAAAGCGTGCGTAATTTTCGAATTGATTAATGGGAATAGCTATCTTGTCAAAAACCTAATGGTTTTGGGGGGGTTTCCGACGTTTCTGACGTATGTATTATACGTCGGAAATGTATGTCATTTACGTCACTGTTTCTGACGGACCATCTCTGATACCTACAAAATGGTACTTATTTAGAGCGCACTGTTACATTTCCTTGTTTGTCAATCACACCACGTGCCTGACTGTCAGTCATTCATTTAGTTTTTTTTAGAAAAATAATTCCGCCTTTAATTCTATGAATGCCGAATGACAAATGATTAATTTTAAACTGTATCAATTTCATAGAAATTGATTAATGTAAGCTACAGAGTTAGGGTAATTTTACCCAAGAATCTATTTGAGAATCGTTGAGCGTACAACACTTTCTTTTTTTCTGGGGTTTTCATTATTTTTTCACTTATTAAACAATGAAACAAACGTCTAGATGAATAAACATAATTTGAAATGCGTAAAGTGTACGACGATGTGATAATCGGAATTTGGTTGGCGGCCTTTTTTAGACAACCAAAGTGTCATGCAGCGCATTTTTAATAACATTTAATGAGAGAATGAAAAATATATGTAGCAAAACATTTGTGATTAAATAAAATTTGTGCTCTAGGGGAAGAGAATGAAATACAATTTGGTGTTATTTGAATAAAAAAAAAATAAAAACATTAAAAAGGTGTATTGATAAAATATATAACAATTTTGACAATGTGATTGAGATAGATAAAACTTGTTTAATATGGAGTTGCGTGTTCTTAATGGAAATATTTAGTTTATAAAAAAAAAATGGAATATATTTTCAAAACAGTAGGGAAGTTGAGTGTTTTTAACTAAATATATATATTTTTTTTGTATTACATATATAATTTCATTAATGTATGTTTTAATATACCGATATCATCGTATTGTCGTATGGATTCTTATAAATTTCTGCTCTCTATTTATAATCTTGTATTGATGCTTATTTGAAAATATATTAATTATTAATCTAATTAATGACTGATCTGAAGCAGTCAAAGCTTAATTGATTCTTAATTAAATAATTATTTTTTTATTTACATTTCAAAAAAAAAAAAAAAAAACACAGATGATAATTTATAACTGTTTATGAATTAATTATAATTTAAATGAACTGCATTAATTGATCAGTCATTTGAGACGTAATCTCATTTAGAAATGACATCAATTATGAAAAAACAATACATACAAAGTAAAGTGTATGATGGTATTACTGTATGATCATGTCAAGTATAATTGGACCAAATGCTTATCAGATCTGGATAAAGCTACATTCGTAACCGAACCTGAATCTAGATTTATTCTGTAGAAATATTAGAAAACCGGTGTATTTTATGTATTCCCCTGGCTGCTTACTATTACGATTGACGTCAAAAACACTCAGTTCCAGTGCCCTCTGAGATGTTTATTCGCCTATGTGTACCTTTTAACACACTATAGACATTGTTTTATGTCTTTGAGCATATTTTTGTAACGTGCAAACCTACAATTACTTTTTAGACTTTCTGAGTCAATTTATGTATATCCGTCTGGCCGTCCCAGTATTATTGCAGACCAATTACAAATTATTTGAACCAACGACGAAACCTATAGAAATTGGTGTCAATCGGTTCATATATACTTTCGTACTGTATTGGGTATAGAATGACGTGTGCTAAATATTGTTGAAATCGATTCAGATTTAGATATAGCTCCCATATATAAATCGCTTCGATTTTATGCAAATGATGCACCAAACATCGAATACCAATATTAAGTTGAATGTTACGTGTGTTAAGCTTCGCTGAAATCGGTTCAATTGAAGAAGGGTTCAGCAAGGTGACAGCCTCTCGTGTGACCTTTTTTAACATACTGCTGGAAAAGGTCATACGAGAGGCAAAGGTGAACAGAAATGATACTCTGTACACCAAACAACACATGTTTCTCGCCTATGCCGACGACATCGACAAAATGCGTCGAACATTGCGAGCGGTAACAGCCACTTTTGAACAAATTGAGAAAATGTGGATCTGACAGTAAATGACGAGAAGACCAAGCTAATTGTATCAACGCGCAAGACGTCCAGTAGACTCGGATTAACTGTGGAACTTGAGAACTACAGCTTCGAGGTAGTCAACGTTTTTATATACCTCGGTACCACCATAAATAAAACTAATATCATCAGTTGCATGTTGCATGTTGTGCGAATGGATGAGGATGCTCCAGCTCAAAAGGCATATAAAAGCGAGCTTACTGATGGTTCACGCAGAAGGGGAAGACCACGAATTCGATGGAAAGATCAAGTGGAGGATGATATATCAAAACATGGTATTTCAAATTGGAAAAACTGCCCCTGGAAATCTTTTTAAATTCGTCTTGTGGAACAAATTTTTGTCACAAGCTAAGTGAGCAAATAAGAAATCGGTTCGGAATAAATTGCAAAAATAAACATTTTTCAATTACATGCAAAAGAGGGAGAGGTGCGAATGGTCCCATCTTCGGACTTGGTAAAGATAATAGGTTGTACAAAGTTTGGTTCAAATCGGATAGTCCGTTAGCATGATATTATATAATTAATTTTTAGCAATATTTTGACCATTTTATGAGGGAGGTACCAGAAGGAGTGGACCAACATTCCCCAACTTCGAATATAACGATGAGCTAAATTTGGATGAAATCGGTTACTCCATTCGGTTACTCACTAGTCGGCCAGACAGACTGACGTATATTTGTAAATCGACTCCAAATTGTTTGCAATAAATTTGGTCTAAAGATACCAATATTTCGATAATGAACATTTTTGATGTATCAAAGTGATTATACCCTCAGTAGCCATAAGGCTTTTTAAATAATTAAAATTTTAAGCCAAAAAACTTCGACTTAACAATTTGATATTGCCTTCACCATAACGTGTAGTGTGGACTAAATTCGTCATTCCTTTTGCCGCACCTCGAAATAATCAACGAAGGCCCCGTTAAGTATACATATTCTTGGTCAGAATCTGATCAAAGTCCTGCTAGATGACAGTTTAGTTATATGTCCGTCAGCATCTCTCTAACTCGGTTGACTTTATGTTAGAGATCTCAATAATTAAAGAAATGCATAATTAAAGAAAATGTTATTACTCCTAAGCTGTACGGCATTGCAATAGGATATATCGATCAACGTTTTGGTATAAGTTCCATAAAATGGTATTGCACGATTTTCGGTATTTTGAATGTCATTGCGGCATTCAAAGCGAAAGGGTTGCTATTGGACATTTCGAGTTTTTGAAAACTGGGATACATTTAGGAAGAATATTATCAATATAGGGAAATTTGTACCTAACCTTAATGTAAAGACCCCGTAATTCGAAGTTTTTTTTTTGTCGAAATATTAACCGATCAATGCCAAAAACTACATTATATAGTGTCTGTAATGGACAGACGGAAGCACACATATGGCAATATCGAATATATTTTCGAGAAATAACGACCGGAGAGTCTAGGCGCCAAAAACCCTCACAACATAGTAGTGTTGGGTTTAAAAACCTCAAATATATTGTATTTATTTTGATCAAATTGAAAACTAATAATTATTTATATTTGACTCACTCAATAAAAATACAACTACTTTATTATTCACAACTGTAATTGCAGGCGGGTACCCATAGTCGTATGTCTACTACAATAATTGATTGACTACGTCACAAAATAACCGAAATTAAAAAAAGAAAAAAACTATACACTTTTCTACGTCACGTACCACCAAAACAAGTTGACTGTTCACGAAAAAACAAAAAAAAAACTTTTTATTATTGTTCAACTATAAAAGTCGGGTGGGCAACATCAGACACACGCCTGCTGCCGGTACCTCAATTGAGGCGTCACTTATTTAAATGTGAATTCAAAGCAGCAAACACACAAAACTAAATAAAAAAAAATAAAAACAAATTATCATAAATCGGAAGCATAAAAACTATTTTTGTTGTTGTTATTTCTCTTATTGAATTAATTCCTGGATTATCATTTTGGTCATAGCCATCCCCATGCAAGTACATTTCTAGTTTCTCATAGTTTCCACGTTACAGACAAAGCAGGAACGAAAAAAAAACAAAACTAAAATCCAAACAATTGAATATCATCGATTGGCCTTTATTTGTCTTCTCATAGTTCGTAGCAAGGTGATAATTAATACACCGATCATAATGATTGTAAATATTTGCGCAAAAAAAAAAAAACGAGAACCTCTACAGACAAGAATCGTTATTTATTTAACAGAATGACTTTGAAATGTTGTTAGCCGAAATTTAAAAGCGAGTTGCGCGAAAAAAATAATATTTGTTAAAGATCATCATTAACCGGTACTTGCTGATTCTAGTTGAGTTATTGAAAAAATGAAGGTCATCGAGATGTACCACCTCACCTCGAACATATTCGTATTTCAAATGTTGGAGTGTGTAAAAGTTAATAAATTATAAACAGCGGGATACCATTAATTAAAATGTAATTATTTTGTATATATAATTGAAAAATATTTGTATGATCGTTAATTAATGACATTTGTTTGGGGCAAAAAAATCACCGAAACTGGCCCCATGATTTCTTCCCCTAACCAAAACTGAAGACGCCAATGAAAGGGAAGCGTTTTACTGCTATTGAAAACACAAAACAGGAGCTGCATTACATGGGGGAAAGCAACTGACCAATGATGATGGACCTAGATATTTATGTGAAAAATTACATAATGTTCATTCTGTGGCATATGTCCATAGAATTTACTAACGCTCCAGCTGTAACTGTATAGCTTGAAACACGGCCGCCCCGCTCGACTCTACTGCTCTGCTCTTTTCTTTTCGTCAGTCATTTTTAATGATCTCTCAGTTACGCTCTCACACATTTAACGTCATTTTATTTCTGTTCAACACTGTTTAAGACCCCAAATCCGTTTCAGACATGTTAGGTTCGTTTTAAAATGTCCTCACTTAAACTCTGGAAGGAAGTAACCGATTTGGTACATAATATGTTTATTACAATATTTTCGCAAAACGAAAACCATCAGTTTACTCCTTCGCGTGCCGCCCCCCGAGAATTGTCTACATTTTTAAGAAAAAAATAATTCAAACGATGTTTACAGTAATATTTCCCCGAAACCTTGACCACTTCTTCTGATACCTCCCCAACAAATGATCAAAATTTTGAATTCCATATTCACACATGCTTTACCTAACTTATCGATTCACTAATTTTGGTAACTCTTTAACAATGGATCAACATTTTGAAAAAATACATCTAATGTAGCGAGTGGACTCCCTAAGTGGTAATGTGGTAATGTCAGCGATATTAAATAGGGTTTGAGCTATGTTCATTTTATGCTCAACGATATGTCGATATCCACAATACTATCATCATTTCATGTTGCGTCCTCGGATGACCAGAATCTTGTCGGACTTCTTTAAACCAGCTATACGACAGTTGATCTTGTGTTCAGCTCATACTAGACTAGCCAAAAACTATATTCGACATATCAAATATCCTTCCGAAGAGCGCATTATGTCTTCCAAATTTTGTCTTCCACCGAATTCGCGGCCTTCTGCATGAACCATCAATTGGCTGGCTTTTATATGCCTTTTGTGCTGGAGCATCCTCATCCATTCTCACAACATGGCCTAGCCAGCGTAGTCGCTGCAGCTCGATACGTCTGACTATGTCTATGTCCCAGAATAGATGGTACAAATCATTGTTCATTTGACGGTGACATTCACCGTCAATGCTGATCGGTCCATAGATCTTTCGGAGAATTTTTCTCTCAAGCTTGCGCAAGAACATGTGCTTCAGATCCATGTAACAGCACATGTAGTATCATCGTCTTGTAGAGTGTGAGTTTGGTCTGGCAAGAGGTGGCCTTGTTTTTGAATTGCTTACTCAAACCATAGTATATAATAGTCTTCTCACCATTTACTGTCAGTCTCACTTTAGCCGACTGTTTCTCAATTCATTTAACGGGGCTGTTACCGATCTTAATGTTTGATCCAATGTTCGATGTCGTCGACATTTCTGTTCACATTTACATCATGTATGACCTTTTCCAGGAGGAGTGTTATTAAGGTCACACAATAAACTGTCACGATGTCTGAATTTTCGTTCGGTATTAAAGGGCTTCAAGAGGTCCTTTCGACTGCTGATCTTGTGTCAATTAAAATTATCCTGCACAGCCGTATTAATTTTGCAGAAATGTCAAACGCAGACATGGCCTTAAACTCCTCTTAGCGGATTGGGCTGTCGAGTGCGGCTTTGTAGTCGACGAAAAGATGGAATGTGTCGATGTATTTTTCGGGGATTTCGCCAAATTAGGTTTGGTAAAATTAATAGGTTTTACAATGTTTGGTTCAAATGGGTTAGTCCTTTCGCATGATATTATAAAATTAATTTTGTGTAATTAATTAATATTTTGTACCAGATTCGGCCAGACAGACGGACAATTGTCTGAAACGGTTTTGGTCCAAAGATAAAGAGGCAAAGGCCAAACCAGGATCTCGAGATAGAATGACGAAATGCACTAAAAATACTCCTCATTCGAGTAGAAATCGTTCTCTTTAGCGATTTTATCTTTCTGAGTTAATTAATATATTCTCCAAGGGCTTTCATCCCCAAAAGAAATATTCAAAAAGATAAACGGAAACGGAGTACACTCATAAGAGGAAGTATGTGTGCAATAGAACTGTATGTTCCAGAATATACTCGTATATTTTTAAGTGCATATATTTTCATCGTGTCAATAATTTCCAGAGAGACTAGGTTCGTCCCCTCTCTTTCAAAAACTTCCCTGAAAATATTTTGTGATTCAACATATTTTATTCACAAAGTTGATAAATTAAAAACTATATAAAATCTGACTGAAATCTATTGTATTTTCGTTTAGTATAAATCGTGATTGCATTTTCATGTTTATCAACAAACTTATGAAGCATTTTAACTGACTTTAATGATCGTTTGTGTGATTTAGCTGAAATGTGCCTGTAATAACAATTAGAATATTTGAGAAAAAATAAAAAAAAAAATGAAACAAAACTGATTCGCAATTGCAACCCGTGTTAGTTAAGGAGAATTTCAGGTTTTTTCCATTCTAATTTTCCTTAGGGAATGCAAATCAAAAAGGCGGTCGAGAGGTAACCTATAACGTTAAGGGTCAGTTGCGAGATTAAAAAATCGTTAAGAGAGTGCACGATAATGATCATCAGTGACTTTGTTGGTGGTGATGATGATGATCAGTTTGGTTTGACCAGTTTATTGGTTGGTTAGTTGGCTGTCTGGCTGGTTGCTAGGTTTGTTGTTTGGTCAACAACCAACCAAAAAG